>NC_140002.1:51493526-51531196 GCF_964263955.1 Coregonus lavaretus
TCACGTTACCAACTACCATACACATCCTCTGAAGTGCGGGATTGCTATCTCGAAGTGTGATGTTTATTGGGTGCTGTGGCTTAACTGGTCAAATCTCCTATTTGGAAACATGATACTCTGGTTCGAATCCTAACATTGCATGTGACAATAATGACATATTCTTTGCTAATGCAGTTGAATGTGCTCCATTTCTGGACAAGAAATAGACAGGCACAAGGTAAAACAATTGCTGTCCTCCATGTGAGCCTCTTAATAACAACCTCGAAATCAATCTTCTGCGTACTGTCTTATAACTACCACAAACTAACCGATTGCCACTCAAAGCACTCTCTTGCTGACCACCGTACTTTTCACAATGCATGAGAATCTTAATCTCAGGGTTATAGGTCCGAGGCCCAAACCAACTCTCTGACTCACCTAGAAAACTACAATCAACGTTTGAATGTCAGGTAAATCCCAAGCTAGCAATTGCACATAAAGCCTGGCTAGCTCAGTCGGTAGAGCATGAGACTCTTAATCTCAGGGTCGTGGGTTCGAGCCCTACGTTGGGCGTACTTTTCTTCTGCAAAAATCCAACTGACGTTACCAACTGCCATACACATCCTCTGAAGTGCGGGCTTGCTATCTCGAAGTGCGATGTTCTTGGGTGCTGTGGCTTAACTGGTCAAATCTCCTATTTGGAAACATGATACTCTGGTTCGAATCCTAACATTGCATGTGACAATAATGTAATAATGTAACAACACATCTGCCACACTGATCCTCAACACGGGGGCCCCTCAGGGGTGCGTGCTCAGTCCCCTCCTGTACTCTCTGTTCACCCATGACTGCATGGCCAGGCACGACTCCAACACCATCATTAAGTTTGCCGACGACACAACAGTGGTAGGCCTGATCACCGACAACGATGAGACAGCCTATAGGGAGGAGGTCAGAGATCTGGCCGTGTGGTGCCAGGACAACAACCTCTCCCTCAACGTGACCAAGACAAAGGAGATGATTGTGGACTACAGGAAAAAAAAGAGGACTGAGCACGCCCCCATTCTCATCGACGGGGCTGTAGTGGAACAGGTTGAGAGCTTCAAGTTCCTTGGCGTCCACATCACCAACGAACTATCATGGTCCAAACACACCAAGACAGTCGTGAAGAGGGCACGACAAAGCCTATTCCCCCTCAGGAGACTAAAAAGATTTGGCATGGGTCCCCAGATCCTCAAAAAATTCTACAGCTGCACCATCGAGAGCATCCTGACTGGTTGCATCACCGCCTGGTATGGCAACTGCTTGGCCTCTGACCGCAAGGCACTACAGAGGGTAGTGCGTACGGCCCAGTACATCACTGGGGCAAAGCTCCCTGCCATCCAGGACCTCTATACCAGGCGGTGTCAGAGGAAGGCCCTCAAAATTGTCAAAGACTCCAGCCACCCTAGTCATAGACTGTTCTCTCTGCTACCGCACGGCAAGCGGTACCGGAGTGCCAAGTCTAGGTCCAAAAGACTTCTCAACAGCTTCTACCCCCAAGCCATAAGACTCCTGAACAGCTAATCATGGCTACCCGGACTATTTGCACTGCCCCCCCACCCCATCCTTTTTACGCTGCTGCTACTCTGTTAAGTATTTATGCATAGTCACTTTAACTCTACCCACATGTACATATTACCTCAACTACCTCAACTAGCCGGTGCCCCCGCACATTGACTATGCAACGGTACCCCCCTGTATATATAGCCTCCCTACTGTCACTTTATTTTACTGTATATATAGCCTCCCTACTGTCACTTTATTTTACTTCTGCTCTTTTTTTCTCAACACTTTTTTGTTGTTGTTTTATTCTTACTTTTTGTTTAAAATAAATGCACTGTTGGTTAAGGGCTGTAAGTAAGCATTTCACTGTAATGTCTGCACCTGTTGTATTCGGCGCATGTGACCAATAAAATTTGATTTGATTTGATTTGATTTAATGACATATTCTTTGCTAATGCAGTTGAATGTGCTCCATTTCTGGACAAGAAATAGACAGGCACAAGGTAAAACAATTGCTGTCCTCCATGTGAGCCTCTTAATAACAACCTCGAAATCAATCTTCTGCGTACTGTCTTATAACTACCACAAGCTAACCGATTGCCACTCAAAGCACTCTCTTGCTGACCACCGTACTTTTCACAATGCATGAGAATCTTAATCTCAGGGTTATAGGTCCGAGGCCCAAACCAACTCTCTGACTCACCTAGAAAACTACAATGCAGGTTTGAATGTCAGGTAAATCCCAAGCTAGCAATTGCACATACAGCCTGGCTAGCTCAGACGGTTGAGCATGAGACTCTTAATCTCAGGGTTGTGGGTTCGAGCCCCACGTTGGCCGTACTTTTCTTCTGCAAAAATCCAACTGACGTTACCAACTGCCATACACATCCTCTGAAGTGCGGGCTTGCTATCTCGAAGTGCGATGTTCTTGGGTGCTGTGTCTTAACTGGTCGAATTTTCTATTTGGAAACAAGATACTCTGGTTCGAATCCTAACATTGCATGTGACAATAATGACATATTCTTTGCTAATGCAGTTGAATGTGCTCCATTTCTGGACAAGAAATAGACAGGCACAGGGTAAAAAAATTGCTGTCCTCCATGTGAGCCTCTTAATAACAACCTCGAAATCAATCTTCTGCGTACTGTCTTATAACTACCACACGCTAACCGATTGCACTACAGGAGCCACTCAAAGCACTCTCTTGCTGATCACCGTACTTTTCACAATGCATGAGAAGCTTAATCTCAGGGTTATAGGTCCGAGGCCCAAACCAACTCTCTGACTCACCTAGAAAACTACAATCCAGGTTCGAATGTCAGGTAAATCCCAAATTAGCTATTGAATGTACAGCCTGGCTAGCTCAGTCGGTAGAGCATGAGACTCTTAATCTCAGGGTCGTGGGTTCGAGCCCCACGTTGGGCGTCTCTTTCTTCGGCAAATATCCAACTCACGTTACCAACTACCATACACATCCTCTGAAGTGCGGGATTGCTATCTCGAAGTGTGATGTTTATTGGGTGCTGTGGCTTAACTGGTCAAATCTCCTATTTGGAAACATGATACTCTGGTTCGAATCCTAACATTGCATGTGACAATAATGACATTTTCTTTGCTAATGCAGTTGAATGTGCTCCATTTCTGGACAAGAAATAGACAGGCACAAGGTAAAACAATTTCTGTCCTCCATGTGAGCCTCTTAATAACAACCTCGAAATCAATCTTCTGCGTACTGTCTTATAACTACCACAAACTAACCGATTGCCACTCAAAGCACTCTCTTGCTGATCACCGTACTTTTCACAATGCATGAGAATCTTAATCTCAGGGTTATAGGTCCGAGGCCCAAACCAACTCTCTGACTCACGTAGAAAACTACAATCAAGGTTTGAATGTCAGGTAAATCCCAAGCTAGCAATTGCACATACAGCCTGGCTAGCTCATTCGGTAGAGCATGAGACTCTTAATCTCAGGGTCGTGGGTTCGAGCCCCACGTTGGGCGTACTTTTCTTCTGCAAAAATCCAACTGACGTTACCAACTGCCATACACATCCTCTGAAGTGCGGGCTTGCTATCTCGAAGTGCGATGTTCTTGGGTGCTGTGTCTTAACTTGTCAAATCTCCTATTTGGAAACAAGATACTCTGGTCCGAATATTAACATTGCATGTGACAATAATGACATATTCTTTGCTAATGCAGTTGAATGTGCTCCATTTCTGGACAAGAAATAGACAGGCACAGGGTAAAAAATTGCTGTCCTCCATGTAAGCCTCTTAATAACAACCTCAAAATCAATCTTCTGCGTACTGTCTTATAACTACCACACGCTAACCGATTGCCACTCAAAGCACTCTCTTGCTGACCACCGTACTTTTCACAATGCATGAGAATCTTAATCTCAGGGTTATAGGTCCGAGGCCCAAACCAACTCTCTGACTCACCTAGAAAACTACAATCCAGGTTCGAATGTCAGGTAAATCCCAAATGAGCTATTGCATGTACAGCCTGGCTAGCTCAGTCGGTAGAGCATGAGACTCTTAATCTCAGGGTCGTGGGTTCGAGCCCCACGTTGGGCGTCTTTTTCTTCGGCAAATATCCAACTCACGTTACCAACTACCATACACATCCTCTGAAGTGCGGGATTGTTATCTCGAAGTGTGATGTTTATTGGGTGCTGTGGCTTAACTGGTCAAATCTCCTATTTGGAAACATGATACTCTGGTTCGAATCCTAACATTGCATGTGACAATAATGACATATTCTTTGCTAATGCAGTTGAATGTGCTCCATTTCTGGACAAGAAATAGACAGGCACAAGGTAAAACAATTGCTGTCCTCCATGTGAGCCTCTTAATAACAACCTCGAAATCAATCTTCTGCGTACTGTCTTATAACTACCACACGCTAACCGATTGCACTACAGGAGCCACTCAAAGCACTCTCTTGCTGATCACCGTACTTTTCACAGTGCATGAGAATCTTAATCTCAGGGTTATAGGTCCGAGGCCCAAACCAACTCTCTGACTCACCTAGAAAACTACAATCCAGGTTCGAATGTCAGGTAAATCCCAAATTAGCTATTGCATGTACAGCCTGACTAGCTCAGTCGGTAGAGCATGAGACTCTTAATCTAAGGGTCGTGGGTTCGAGCCCCACGTTGGGCGTACTTTTCTTCTGCAAAAATCCAACTGACGTTACCAACTGCCATACACATCCTCTG
This sequence comes from Coregonus lavaretus, assembly GCF_964263955.1. Taxonomy (NCBI): domain Eukaryota; kingdom Metazoa; phylum Chordata; class Actinopteri; order Salmoniformes; family Salmonidae; genus Coregonus; species Coregonus lavaretus. The sequence goes on from NC_140002.1 coordinate 51,498,272, forward strand.
AAGTGCGGGCTTGCTATCTCGAAGTGCGATGTTCTTGGGTGCTGTGTCTTAACTGGTCGAATTTCCTATTTGGAAACAAGATACTCTGGTTCGAATCCTAACATTGCATGTGACAATAATGACATATTCTTTGCTAATGCAGTTAAATGTGCTCCATTTCTGGACAAGAAATAGATGGGCACAGGGTAAAAAAATTGCTGTCCTCCATGTGAGCCTCTTAATAACAACCTCGAAATCAATCTTCTGCGTACTGTCTTATAACTACCACACGCTAACGATTGCACCACAGGAGCCACTCAAAGCACTCTCTTGCTGACCACCGTACTTTTCACAATGCATGAGAATCTTAATCTCAGGGTTATAGGTCCGAGGCCCAAACCAACTCTCTGACTCACCTAGAAAACTACAATCCAGGTTCGAATGTCAGGTAAATCCCAAATTAGCTATTGCATGTACAGCCTGGCTAGCTCAGTCGGTAGAGCATGAGACTCTTAATCTCAGGGTCGTGGGTTCGAGCCCCACGTTGGGGGTCTTTTTCTTCGGCAAATATCCAACTCACGTTACCAACTACCATACACATCCTCTGAAGTGCGGGCTTGCTATCTCGAAGTGTGATGTTTATTGGGTGCTGTGGCTTAACTGGTCAAATCTCCTATTTGGAAACATGATACTCTGGTTCGAATCCTAACATTGCATGTGACAATAATGACATATTATTTGTTAATGCAGTTGAATGTGCTCCATTTCTGGACAAGGAATAGACAGGCACAAGGTAAAACAATTGCTGTCCTCCATGTGAGCCTCTTAATAACAACCTCGAAATCAATCTTCTGCGTACTGTCTTATAACTACCACACGCTAACCGATTGCACCACAGGAGCCACTCAAAGCACTCTCTTGCTGATCACCGTACTTTTCACAATGCATGAGAATCTTAATCTCAGGGTTATAGGTCCGAGGCCCAAACCAACTCTCTGACTCACCTAGAAAACTACAATGCAGGTTTGAATGTCAGGTAAATCCCAAGCTAGCAATTGCACATACAGCCTGGCTAGCTCAGACGGTTGAGCATGAGACTCTTAATCTCAGGGTTGTGGGTTCGAGCCCCACGTTGGGCGTACTTTTCTTCTGCAAAAATCCAACTGACGTTACCAACTGCCATACACATCCTCTGAAGTGCGGGCTTGCTATCTCGAAGTGCGATGTTCTTGGGTGCTGTGTCTTAACTGGTCGAATTTCCTATTTGGAAACAAGATACTCTGGTTCGAATCCTAACATTGCATGTGACAATAATGACATATTCTTTGCTATTGCAGTTGAATGTGCTCCATTTCTGGACAAGAAATAGACAGGCACAGGGTAAAAAAATTGCTGTCCTCCATGTGAGCCTCTTAATAACAACCTCGAAATCAATCTTCTGCGTACTGTCTTATAACTACCACACGCTAACCGATTGCCACTCAAAGCACTCTCTTGCTGACCACCGTACTTTTCACAATGCATGAGAATCTTAATCTCAGGGTTATAGGTCCGAGGCTCAAACCAACTCTCTGACTCACCTAGAAAACTACAATCCAGGTTCGAATGTCAGGTAAATCCCAAATTAGCTATTGAATGTACAGCCTGGCTAGCTCAGTCGGTAGAGCATGAGACTCTTAATCTCAGGGTCGTGGGTTGGAGCCCCACGTTGGGCGTACTTTTCTTCTGCAAAAATGCAACTGACGTTACCAACTGCCATACACATCCTCTGAAGTGCGGGCTTGCTATCTCGAAGTGCGATGTTCTTGGGTGCTGTGTCTTAACTTGTCAAATTTCCTATTTGGAAACAAGATACTCTGGTTCGAATCCTAACATTGCATGTGACAATAATGACATATTCTTTGCTAATGCAGTTGAATGTGCTCCATTTCTGGACAAGAAATAGACAGGCACAGGGTAAAAAAATTGCTGTCCTCCATGTGAGCCTCTTAATAACAACCTCGAAATCAATCTTCTGCGTACTGTCTTATAACTACCACACGCTAACCGATTGCACTACAGGAGCCACTCAAAGCACTCTCTTGCTGATCACCGTACTTTTCACAATGCATGAGAATCTTAATCTCAGGGTTATAGGTCCGAGGCCCAAACCAACTCTCTGACTCACCTAGAAAACTACAATGCAGGTTTGAATGTCAGGTAAATCCCAAGCTAGCAATTGCACATACAGCCTGGCTAGCTCAGACGGTAGAGCATGAGACTCTTAATCTCAGGGTCGTGGGTTCGAGCCCCACGTTGGGCGTACTTTTCTTCTGCAAAAATCCAACTGACATTACCAACTGCCATACACATCCTCTGAAGTGCAGGCTTGCTATCTCGAAGTGTGATGTTTATTGGGTGCTGTGGCTTAACTGGTCAAATCTCCTATTTGGAAACATGATACTCTGGTTCGAATCCTAACATTGCATGTGACAATAATGTAATAATGTAACAACACATCTGCCACACTGATCCTCAACACGGGGGCCCCTCAGGGGTGCGTGCTCAGTCCCCTCCTGTACTCTCTGTTCACCCATGACTGCATGGCCAGGCACGACTCCAACACCATCATTAAGTTTGCCGACGACACAACAGTGGTAGGCCTGATCACCGACAACGATGAGACAGCCTATAGGGAGGAGGTCAGAGATCTGGCCGTGTGGTGCCAGGACAACAACCTCTCCCTCAACGTGACCAAGACAAAGGAGATGATTGTGGACTACAGGAAAAAAAAGAGGACTGAGCACGCCCCCATTCTCATCGACGGGGTTGTAGTGGAACAGGTTGAGAGCTTCAAGTTCCTTGGTGTCCACATCACCAACGAACTATCATGGTCCAAACACACCAAGACAGTCGTGAAGAGGGCACGACAAAGCCTATTCCCCCTCAGGAGACTAAAAAGATTTGGCATGGGTCCCCAGATCCTCAAAAAATTCTACAGCTGCACCATCGAGAGCATCCTGACTGGTTGCATCACCGCCTGGTATGGCAACTGCTTGGCCTCTGACCGCAAGGCACTACAGAGGGTAGTGCGTACGGCCCAGTACATCACTGGGGCAAAGCTCCCTGCCATCCAGGACCTCTATACCAGGCGGTGTCAGAGGAAGGCCCTCAAAATTGTCAAAGACTCCAGCCACCCTAGTCATAGACTGTTCTCTCTGCTACCGCACGGCAAGCGGTACCGGAGTGCCAAGTCTAGGTCCAAAAGACTTCTCAACAGCTTCTACCCCCAAGCCATAAGACTCCTGAACAGCTAATCATGGCTACCCGGACTATTTGCACTGCCCCCCCACCCCATCCTTTTTACGCTGCTGCTACTCTGTTAAGTATTTATGCATAGTCACTTTAACTCTACCCACATGTACATATTACCTCAACTACCTCAACTAGCCGGTGCCCCCGCACATTGACTATGCAACGGTACCCCCCTGTATATATAGCCTCCCTACTGTTACTTTATTTTACTGTATATATAGCCTCCCTACTGTCACTTTATTTTACTTCTGCTCTTTTTTTCTCAACACTTTTTTGTTGTTGTTTTATTCTTACTTTTTGTTTAAAATAAATGCACTGTTGGTTAAGGGCTGTAAGTAAGCATTTCACTGTAATGTCTGCACCTGTTGTATTCGGCGCATGTGACCAATAAAATTTGATTTGATTTTAATTTGATTTGATTTGATTTGATTTAATGACATATTCTTTGCTAATGCAGTTGAATGTGCTCCATTTCTGGACAAGAAATAGACAGGCACAAGGTAAAACAATTGCTGTACTCCATGTGAGCCTCTTAATAACAACCTCGAAATCAATCTTCTGCGTACTGTCTTATAACTACCACACGCTAACCGATTGCACCACAGGAGCCACTCAAAGCACTCTCTTGCTGATCACCGTACTTTTCACAATGCATGAGAATCTTAATCTCAGGGTTATAGGTCCGAGGCCCAAACCAACTCTCTGACTCACCTAGAAAACTACAATCAAGGTTTGAATGTCAGGTAAATCCCAAGCTAGCAATTGCACATACAGCCTGGCTAGCTGATTCGGTAGAGCATGAGACTCTTAATCTCAGGGTTGTGGGTTCGAGCCCCATGTTGGGCGTACTTTTCTTCTGCAAAAATCCAACTGACGTTACCAACTGCCATACACATCCTCTGAAGTGCGGGCTTGCTATCTCGAAGTGCGATGTTCTTGGGTGCTGTGTCTTAACTGGTCGAATTTCCTATTTGGAAACAAGATACTCTGGTTCGAATCCTAACATTGCATGTGACAATAATGACATATTCTTTGCTATTGCAGTTGAATGTGCTCCATTTCTGGAAAAGAAATAGACAGGCACAGGGTAAAAAAATTGCTGTCCTCCATGTGAGCCTCTTAATAACAACCTCGAAATCAATCTTCTGCGTACTGTCTTATAACTACCACACGCTAACCGATTGCACTACAGGAGCCACTCAAAGCACTCTCTTGCTGATCACCGTACTTTTCACAATGCATGAGAATCTTAATCTCAGGGTTATAGGTCCGAGGCCCAAACCAACTCTCTGACTCACCTAGAAAACTACAATCCAGGTTCGAATGTCAGGTAAATCCCAAATTAGCTATTGAATGTACAGCCTGGCTAGCTCAGTCGGTAGAGCATGAGACTCTTAATCTCAGGGTCGTGGGTTCGAGCCCCACGTTGGGCGTACTTTTCTTCTGCAAATATCCAACTCACGTTACCAACTGCCATACACATCCTCTGAAGTGCGGGCTTGCTATCTCGAAGTGCGATGTTCTTGGGTGCTGTGTCTTAACTGGTCGAATTTCCTATTTGGAAACAAGATACTCTGGTTCGAATCCTAACATTGCATGTGACAATAATGACATATTCTTTGCTAATGCAGTTGAATGTGCTCCATTTCTGGACAAGAAATAGACAGGCACAGGGTAAAAAAATTGCTGTCCTCCATGTGAGCCTCTTAATAACAACCTCGAAATCAATCTTCTGCGTACTGTCTTATAACTACCACACGCTAACCGATTGCACTACAGGAGCCACTCAAAGCACTCTCTTGTTGATCACCGTACTTTTCACAATGCATGAGAATCTTAATCTCAGGGTTATAGGTCCGAGGCCCAAACCAACTCTCTGACTCACCTAGAAAACTACAATCCAGGTTCGAATGTCAGGTAAATCCCAAATTAGCTATTGCATGTACAGCCTGGCTAGCTCAGTCGGTAGAGCATGAGACTCTTAATCTCAGGGTCGTGGGTTGGACCCCCACGTTGGGCGTCTTTTTCTTCGGCAAATATCCAACTCACGTTACCAACTACCATACACATCCTCTGAAGTGCGGGCTTGCTATCTCGAAGTGTGATGTTTATTGGGTGCTGTGGCTTAACTGGTCAAATCTCCTATTTGGAAACATGATACTCTGGTTCGAATCCTAAAATTGCATGTGACAATAATGACATATTCTTTGCTAATGCAGTTGAATGTGCTCCATTTCTGGACAAGAAATAGACAGGCACAGGGTAAAAAAATTGCTGTCCTCCATGTGAGCCTCTTAATAACAACCTCGAAATCAATCTTCTGCGTACTGTCTTATAACTACCACACGCTAACCGATTGCACTACAGGAGCCACTCAAAGCACTCTCTTGCTGATCACCGTACTTTTCACAATGCATGAGAATCTTAATCTCAGGGTTATAGGTCCGAGGCCCAAACCAACTCTCAGACTCAACTAGAAAACTACAATCCAGGTTCGAATGTCAGGTATATCACAAGTTAGCTATCGCACATACAGCCTGGCTAGCTCAGTCGGTAGAGCATGAGACTCTTATTCTCAGGGTTGTGGGTTCGAGCCCAATTTTGGGCGTACTTTTCTTCGTCAAAAATCCAACTCACGTTACCAACTGCCATACACATCCTCTGAAGTTCGGGCTTGCTATCTCGAAGTGTGATGTTTATTGGGTAATGTGGCTTAACTGGTCAAACCTCCTATTTGGAAACAAGATACTCTGGTTTGAATCCTAACATTGCATGTGACAATAATGACGTATTCTTTGCTAATGCAGTTAAATGTGCTCCATTTCTGGACAAGAAATAGACAGGCACAGGGTAAAAAAATTGCTGTACTCCATGTGAGCCTTTTAATAACAACCTCGAAATCAATCTTCTGCGTACTGTCTTATAACTACCACAAGCTAACCGATTGCCACTCAAAGCACTCTCTTGCTGACCACCGTACTTTTCACAATGCATCAGAATCTTAATCTCAGGGTTATAGGTCCGAGGCCCAAACCAACTCTCTGACTCACCTAGAAAACTACAATGCAGGTTTGAATGTCAGGTAAATCCCAAGCTAGCAATTGCACATACAGCCTGGCTAGCTCAGACGGTTGAGCATGAGACTCTTAATCTCAGGGTTGTGGGTTCGAGCCCCACGTTGGGCGTACTTTCCTTCTGCAAAAATCCAACTGACGTTACCAACTGCCATACACATCCTCTGAAGTGCGGGCTTGCTATCTCGAAGTGCGATGTTCTTGGGTGCTGTGTCTTAACTGGTCGAATTTCCTATTTGGAAACAAGATACTCTGGTTCGAATCCTAACATTGCATGTGACAATAATGACATATTCTTTGCTATTGCAGTTGAATGTGCTCCATTTCTGGACAAGAAATAGACAGGCACAGGGTAAAAAAATTGCTGTCCTCCATGTGAGCCTCTTAATAACAACCTCGAAATCAATCTTCTGCGTACTGTCTTATAACTACCACACGCTAACCGATTGCCACTCAAAGCACTCTCTTGCTGACCACCGTACTTTTCACAATGCATGAGAATCTTAATCTCAGGGTTATAGGTCCGAGGCTCAAACCAACTCTCTGACTCACCTAGAAAACTACAATCCAGGTTCGAATGTCAGGTAAATCCCAAATTAGCTATTGAATGTACAGCCTGGCTAGCTCAGTCGGTAGAGCATGAGACTCTTAATCTCAGGGTCGTGGGTTGGAGCCCCACGTTGGGCGTACTTTTCTTCTGCAAAAATGCAACTGACGTTACCAACTGCCATACACATCCTCTGAAGTGCGGGCTTGCTATCTCGAAGTGCGATGTTCTTGGGTGCTGTGTCTTAACTTGTCAAATTTCCTATTTGGAAACAAGATACTCTGGTTCGAATCCTAACATTGCATGTGACAATAATGACATATTCTTTGCTAATGCAGTTGAATGTGCTCCATTTCTGGACAAGAAATAGACAGGCACAGGGTAAAAAAATTGCTGTCCTCCATGTGAGCCTCTTAATAACAACCTCGAAATCAATCTTCTGCGTACTGTCTTATAACTACCACACGCTAACCGATTGCACTACAGGAGCCACTCAAAGCACTCTCTTGCTGATCACCGTACTTTTCACAATGCATGAGAATCTTAATCTCAGGGTTATAGGTCCGAGGCCCAAACCAACTCTCTGACTCACCTAGAAAACTACAATGCAGGTTTGAATGTCAGGTAAATCCCAAGCTAGCAATTGCACATACAGCCTGGCTAGCTCAGACGGTAGAGCATGAGACTCTTAATCTCAGGGTCGTGGGTTCGAGCCCCACGTTGGGCGTACTTTTCTTCTGCAAAAATCCAACTGACATTACCAACTGCCATACACATCCTCTGAAGTGCAGGCTTGCTATCTCGAAGTGTGATGTTTATTGGGTGCTGTGGCTTAACTGGTCAAATCTCCTATTTGGAAACATGATACTCTGGTTCGAATCCTAACATTGCATGTGACAATAATGTAATAATGTAACAACACATCTGCCACACTGATCCTCAACACGGGGGCCCCTCAGGGGTGCGTGCTCAGTCCCCTCCTGTACTCTCTGTTCACCCATGACTGCATGGCCAGGCACGACTCCAACACCATCATTAAGTTTGCCGACGACACAACAGTGGTAGGCCTGATCACCGACAACGATGAGACAGCCTATAGGGAGGAGGTCAGAGATCTGGCCGTGTGGTGCCAGGACAACAACCTCTCCCTCAACGTGACCAAGACAAAGGAGATGATTGTGGACTACAGGAAAAAAAAGAGGACTGAGCACGCCCCCATTCTCATCGACGGGGTTGTAGTGGAACAGGTTGAGAGCTTCAAGTTCCTTGGTGTCCACATCACCAACGAACTATCATGGTCCAAACACACCAAGACAGTCGTGAAGAGGGCACGACAAAGCCTATTCCCCCTCAGGAGACTAAAAAGATTTGGCATGGGTCCCCAGATCCTCAAAAAATTCTACAGCTGCACCATCGAGAGCATCCTGACTGGTTGCATCACCGCCTGGTATGGCAACTGCTTGGCCTCTGACCGCAAGGCACTACAGAGGGTAGTGCGTACGGCCCAGTACATCACTGGGGCAAAGCTCCCTGCCATCCAGGACCTCTATACCAGGCGGTGTCAGAGGAAGGCCCTCAAAATTGTCAAAGACTCCAGCCACCCTAGTCATAGACTGTTCTCTCTGCTACCGCACGGCAAGCGGTACCGGAGTGCCAAGTCTAGGTCCAAAAGACTTCTCAACAGCTTCTACCCCCAAGCCATAAGACTCCTGAACAGCTAATCATGGCTACCCGGACTATTTGCACTGCCCCCCCACCCCATCCTTTTTACGCTGCTGCTACTCTGTTAAGTATTTATGCATAGTCACTTTAACTCTACCCACATGTACATATTACCTCAACTACCTCAACTAGCCGGTGCCCCCGCACATTGACTATGCAACGGTACCCCCCTGTATATATAGCCTCCCTACTGTTACTTTATTTTACTGTATATATAGCCTCCCTACTGTCACTTTATTTTACTTCTGCTCTTTTTTTCTCAACACTTTTTTGTTGTTGTTTTATTCTTACTTTTTGTTTAAAATAAATGCACTGTTGGTTAAGGGCTGTAAGTAAGCATTTCACTGTAATGTCTGCACCTGTTGTATTCGGCGCATGTGACCAATAAAATTTGATTTGATTTTAATTTGATTTGATTTGATTTGATTTAATGACATATTCTTTGCTAATGCAGTTGAATGTGCTCCATTTCTGGACAAGAAATAGACAGGCACAAGGTAAAACAATTGCTGTACTCCATGTGAGCCTCTTAATAACAACCTCGAAATCAATCTTCTGCGTACTGTCTTATAACTACCACACGCTAACCGATTGCACCACAGGAGCCACTCAAAGCACTCTCTTGCTGATCACCGTACTTTTCACAATGCATGAGAATCTTAATCTCAGGGTTATAGGTCCGAGGCCCAAACCAACTCTCTGACTCACCTAGAAAACTACAATCAAGGTTTGAATGTCAGGTAAATCCCAAGCTAGCAATTGCACATACAGCCTGGCTAGCTGATTCGGTAGAGCATGAGACTCTTAATCTCAGGGTTGTGGGTTCGAGCCCCATGTTGGGCGTACTTTTCTTCTGCAAAAATCCAACTGACGTTACCAACTGCCATACACATCCTCTGAAGTGCGGGCTTGCTATCTCGAAGTGCGATGTTCTTGGGTGCTGTGTCTTAACTGGTCGAATTTCCTATTTGGAAACAAGATACTCTGGTTCGAATCCTAACATTGCATGTGACAATAATGACATATTCTTTGCTATTGCAGTTGAATGTGCTCCATTTCTGGACAAGAAATAGACAGGCACAGGGTAAAAAAATTGCTGTCCTCCATGTGAGCCTCTTAATAACAACCTCGAAATCAATCTTCTGCGTACTGTCTTATAACTACCACACGCTAACCGATTGCACTACAGGAGCCACTCAAAGCACTCTCTTGCTGATCACCGTACTTTTCACAATGCATGAGAATCTTAATCTCAGGGTTATAGGTCCGAGGCCCAAACCAACTCTCTGACTCACCTAGAAAACTACAATCCAGGTTCGAATGTCAGGTAAATCCCAAATTAGCTATTGAATGTACAGCCTGGCTAGCTCAGTCGGTAGAGCATGAGACTCTTAATCTCAGGGTCGTGGGTTCGAGCCCCACGTTGGGCGTACTTTTCTTCTGCAAATATCCAACTCACGTTACCAACTGCCATACACATCCTCTGAAGTGCGGGCTTGCTATCTCGAAGTGCGATGTTCTTGGGTGCTGTGTCTTAACTGGTCGAATTTCCTATTTGGAAACAAGATACTCTGGTTCGAATCCTAACATTGCATGTGACAATAATGACATATTCTTTGCTAATGCAGTTGAATGTGCTCCATTTCTGGACAAGAAATAGACAGGCACAGGGTAAAAAAATTGCTGTCCTCCATGTGAGCCTCTTAATAACAACCTCGAAATCAATCTTCTGCGTACTGTCTTATAACTACCACACGCTAACCGATTGCACTACAGGAGCCACTCAAAGCACTCTCTTGTTGATCACCGTACTTTTCACAATGCATGAGAATCTTAATCTCAGGGTTATAGGTCCGAGGCCCAAACCAACTCTCTGACTCACCTAGAAAACTACAATCCAGGTTCGAATGTCAGGTAAATCCCAAATTAGCTATTGCATGTACAGCCTGGCTAGCTCAGTCGGTAGAGCATGAGACTCTTAATCTCAGGGTCGTGGGTTGGACCCCCACGTTGGGCGTCTTTTTCTTCGGCAAATATCCAACTCACGTTACCAACTACCATACACATCCTCTGAAGTGCGGGCTTGCTATCTCGAAGTGTGATGTTTATTGGGTGCTGTGGCTTAACTGGTCAAATCTCCTATTTGGAAACATGATACTCTGGTTCGAATCCTAAAATTGCATGTGACAATAATGACATATTCTTTGCTAATGCAGTTGAATGTGCTCCATTTCTGGACAAGAAATAGACAGGCACAGGGTAAAAAAATTGCTGTCCTCCATGTGAGCCTCTTAATAACAACCTCGAAATCAATCTTCTGCGTACTGTCTTATAACTACCACACGCTAACCGATTGCACTACAGGAGCCACTCAAAGCACTCTCTTGCTGATCACCGTACTTTTCACAATGCATGAGAATCTTAATCTCAGGGTTATAGGTCCGAGGCCCAAACCAACTCTCAGACTCAACTAGAAAACTACAATCCAGGTTCGAATGTCAGGTATATCACAAGTTAGCTATCGCACATACAGCCTGGCTAGCTCAGTCGGTAGAGCATGAGACTCTTATTCTCAGGGTTGTGGGTTCGAGCCCAATTTTGGGCGTACTTTTCTTCGTCAAAAATCCAACTCACGTTACCAACTGCCATACACATCCTCTGAAGTTCGGGCTTGCTATCTCGAAGTGTGATGTTTATTGGGTAATGTGGCTTAACTGGTCAAACCTCCTATTTGGAAACAAGATACTCTGGTTTGAATCCTAACATTGCATGTGACAATAATGACGTATTCTTTGCTAATGCAGTTAAATGTGCTCCATTTCTGGACAAGAAATAGACAGGCACAGGGTAAAAAAATTGCTGTACTCCATGTGAGCCTTTTAATAACAACCTCGAAATCAATCTTCTGCGTACTGTCTTATAACTACCACAAGCTAACCGATTGCCACTCAAAGCACTCTCTTGCTGACCACCGTACTTTTCACAATGCATCAGAATCTTAATCTCAGGGTTATAGGTCCGAGGCCCAAACCAACTCTCTGACTCACCTAGAAAACTACAATGCAGGTTTGAATGTCAGGTAAATCCCAAGCTAGCAATTGCACATACAGCCTGGCTAGCTCAGACGGTTGAGCATGAGACTCTTAATCTCAGGGTTGTGGGTTCGAGCCCCACGTTGGGCGTACTTTCCTTCTGCAAAAATCCAACTGACGTTACCAACTGCCATACACATCCTCTGAAGTGCGGGCTTGCTATCTCGAAGTGCGATGTTCTTGGGTGCTGTGTCTTAACTGGTCGAATTTCCTATTTGGAAACAAGATACTCTGGTTCGAATCCTAACATTGCATGTGACAATAATGACATATTCTTTGCTATTGCAGTTGAATGTGCTCCATTTCTGGACAAGAAATAGACAGGCACAGGGTAAAAAAATTGCTGTCCTCCATGTGAGCCTCTTAATAACAACCTCGAAATCAATCTTCTGCGTACTGTCTTATAACTACCACACGCTAACCGATTGCACTACAGGAGCCACTCAAAGCACTCTCTTGCTGATCACCGTACTTTTCACAATGCATGAGAATCTTAATCTCAGGGTTATAGGTCCGAGGCCCAAACCAACTCTCTGACTCACCTAGAAAACTACAATCCAGGTTCGAATGTCAGGTAAATCCCAAATTAGCTATTGAATGTACAGCCTGGCTAGCTCAGTCGGTAGAGCATGAGACTCTTAATCTCAGGGTCGTGGGTTCGAGCCCCACGTTGGGCGTACGTTTCTTCTGCAAAAATCCAACTGACGTTACCAACTGCCATACACATCCTCTGAAGTGCGGGCTTGCTATCTCGAAGTGCGATGTTCTTGGGTGCTGTGTCTTAACTGGTCGAATTTCCTATTTGGAAACAAGATACTCTGGTTCGAATCCTAACATTGCATGTGACAATAATGACATATTCTTTGCTAATGCAGTTGAATGTGCTCCAGTTCTGGACAAGAAATAGACAGGCACAGGGTAAAAAAATTGCTGTCCTCCATGTGAGCCTCTTAATAACAACCTCGAAATCAATCTTCTGCGTACTGTCTTATAACTACCACACGCTAACCGATTGCACTACAGGAGCCACTCAAAGCACTCTCTTGCTGATCACCGTACTTTTCACAATGCATGAGAATCTTAATCTCAGGGTTATAGGTCCGAGGCCCAAACCAACTCTCTGACTCACCTAGAAAACTACAATCCAGGTTCGAATGTCAGGTAAATCCCAAATTAGCTATTGCATGTACAGCCTGGCTAGCTCAGTCGGTAGAGCATGAGACTCTTAATCTCAGGGTCGTGGGTTCGAACCCCACGTTGGGCGTCTTTTTCTTCGGCAAATATCCAACTCACGTTACCAACTACCATACACATCCTCTGAAGTGCGGGCTTGCTATCTCGAAGTGTGATGTTTATTGGGTGCTGTGGCTTAACTGGTCAAATCTCCTATTTGGAAACATGATACTCTGGTTCGAATCCTAAAATTGCATGTGACAATAATGACATATTCTTTGCTAATGCAGTTGAATGTGCTCCATTTCTGGACAAGAAATAGACAGGCACAGGGTAAAAAAATTGCTGTCCTCCATGTGAGCCTCTTAATAACAACCTCGAAATCAATCTTCTGCGTACTGTCTTATAACTACCACACGCTAACCGATTGCCACTCAAAGCACTCTCTTGCTGACCACCGTACTTTTCACAATGCATGAGAATCTTAATCTCAGGGTTACAGGTCCGAGGCCCAAACCAACTCTCTGACTCACCTAGAAAACTACAATCCAGGTTCGAATGTCAGGTAAATCCCAAATTAGCTATTGCATGTACAGCCTGGCTAGCTCAGTCGGTAGAGCATGAGACTCTTAATCTCAGGGTTGTGGGTTAGAGCCCCACGTTGGGCGTCCTTTTCTTAGGCAAATATCCAAGTCACGTTACCAACTGCCATACACATCCTCTGAAGTGCGGGCTTGCTATCTCGAAGTGTGATGTTTATTGGGTAATGTGGCTTAACTGGTCAAACCTCCTATTTGGAAACAAGATACTCTGGTTTGAATCCTAACATTGCATGTGACAATAATGACGTATTCTTTGCTAATGCAGTTAAATGTGCTCCATTTCTGGACAAGAAATAGACAGGCACAGGGTAAAAAAATTGCTGTACTCCATGTGAGCCTTTTAATAACAACCTCGAAATCAATCTTCTGCGTACTGTCTTATAACTACCACAAGCTAACCGATTGCCACTCAAAGCACTCTCTTGCTGACCACCGTACTTTTCACAATGCATCAGAATCTTAATCTCAGGGTTATAGGTCCGAGGCCCAAACCAACTCTCTGACTCACCTAGAAAACTACAATGCAGGTTTGAATGTCAGGTAAATCCCAAGCTAGCAATTGCACATACAGCCTGGCTAGCTCAGTCGGTAGAGCATGAGACTCTTAATCTCAGGGTTGTGGGTTCGAGCCCCACGTTGGGCGTACTTTTCTTCTGCAAAAATCCAACTGACGTTACCAACTGCCATACACATCCTCTGAAGTGCGGGCTTGCTATCTCGAAGTGCGATGTTCTTGGGTACTGTGTCTTAACTGGTCGAATTTCCTATTTGGAAACAAGATACTCTGGTTCGAATCCTAACATTGCATGTGACAATAATGACATATTCTTTGCTATTGCAGTTGAATGTGCTCCATTTCTGGACAAGAAATAGACAGGCACAGGGTAAAAAAATTGCTGTCCTCCATGTGAGCCTCTTAATAACAACCTCGAAATCAATCTTCTGCGTACTGTCTTATAACTACCACACGCTAACCGATTGCACTACAGGAGCCACTCAAAGCACTCTCTTGCTGATCACCGTACTTTTCACAATGCATGAGAATCTTAATCTCAGGGTTATAGGTCCGAGGCCCAAACCAACTCTCTGACTCACCTAGAAAACTACAATCCAGGTTCGAATGTCAGGTAAATCCCAAATTAGCTATTGAATGTACAGCCTGGCTAGCTCAGTCGGTAGAGCATGAGACTCTTAATCTCAGGGTCGTGGGTTCGAGCCCCACGTTGGGCGTACGTTTCTTCTGCAAAAATCCAACTGACGTTACCAACTGCCATACACATCCTCTGAAGTGCGGGCTTGCTATCTCGAAGTGCGATGTTCTTGGGTGCTGTGTCTTAACTGGTCGAATTTCCTATTAGGAAACAAGATACTCTGGTTCGAATCCTAACATTGCATGTGACAATAATGACATATTCTTTGCTAATGCAGTTGAATGTGCTCCAGTTCTGGACAAGAAATAGACAGGCACAGGGTAAAAAAATTGCTGTCCTCCATGTGAGCCTCTTAATAACAACCTCGAAATCAATCTTCTGCGTACTGTCTTATAACTACCACACGCTAACCGATTGCACTACAGGAGCCACTCAAAGCACTCTCTTGCTGATCACCGTACTTTTCACAATGCATGAGAATCTTAATCTCAGGGTTATAGGTCCGAGGCCCAAACCAACTCTCTGACTCACCTAGAAAACTACAATCCAGGTTCGAATGTCAGGTAAATCCCAAATTAGCTATTGCATGTACAGCCTGGCTAGCTCAGTCGGTAGAGCATGAGACTCTTAATCTCAGGGTCGTGGGTTCGAGCCCCACGTTGGGGGTCTTTTTCTTCGGCAAATATCCAACTCACGTTACCAACTACCATACACATCCTCTGAAGTGCGGGCTTGCTATCTCAAAGTGTGATGTTTATTGGGTGCTGTGGCTTAACTGGTCAAATCTCCTATTTGGAAACATGATACTCTGGTTCGAATCCTAACATTGCATGTGACAATAATGACATATTCTTTGTTAATGCAGTTGAATGTGCTCCATTTCTGGACAAGAAATAGACAGGCACAAGGTAAAACAATTGCTGTCCTCCATGTGAGCCTCTTAATAACAACCTCGAAATCAATCTTCTGCGTACTGTCTTATAACTACCACACGCTAACCGATTACACCACAGGAGCCACTCAAAGCACTCTCTTGCTGATCACCGTACTTTTCACAATGCATGAGAATCTTAATCTCAGGGTTATAGGTCCGAGGCCCAAACCAACTCTCTGACTCACCTAGAAAACTACAATCAAGGTTTGAATGTCAGGTAAATCCCAAGCTAGCAATTGCACATACAGCCTGGCTAGCTCAGTCGGTAGAGCATGAGACTCTTATTCTCAGGGTTGTGGGTTCGAGCCCCATGTTGGGCGTCCTTTTCTTAGGCAAATATCCAACTCACGTTACCAACTGCCATACACATCCTCTGAAGTGCGGGCTTGCTATCTCGAAGTGTGATGTTTATTGGGTAATGTGGCTTAACTGGTCAAACCTCCTATTTGGAAACAAGATACTCTGGTTTGAATCCTAACATTGCATGTGACAATAATGACGTATTCTTTGCTAATGCAGTTAAATGTGCTCCATTTCTGGACAAGAAATAGACAGGCACAGGGTAAAAAAATTGCTGTACTCCATGTGAGCCTTTTAATAACAACCTCGAAATCAATCTTCTGCGTACTGTCTTATAACTACCACACGCTAACCGATTGCACTACAGGAGCCACTCAAAGCACTCTCTTGCTGATCACTGTACTTTTCACAATGCATGAGAATCTTAATCTCAGGGTTATAGGTCCGAGGCCCAAACCAACTCTCTGACTCACCTAGAAAACTACAATCCAGGTTCGAATGTCAGGTAAATCCCAAATTAGCTATTGCATGTACAGCCTGGCTAGCTCAGTCGGTAGAGCATGAGACTCTTATTCTCAGGGTCGTGGGTTCGAGCCCCACGTTGGGCGTACTTTTCTTCTGCAAAAATCCAACTGACGTTACCAACTGCCATACACATCCTCTGAAGTGCGGGCTTGCTATCTCGAAGTGCGATGTTCTTGGGTGCTGTGTCTTAACTTGTCAAATCTCCTATTTGGAAACAAGATTTTCTGGTTCGAATCCTAACATTGCATGTGACAATAATGACGTATTCTTTGCTAATGCAGTTAAATGTGCTCCATTTCTGGACAAGAAATAGACGGGCACAGGGTAAAACAATTGCTGTCCTCCATGTGAGCCTCTTAATAACAACCTCGAAATCAATCTTCTGCGTACTGTCTTATAACTACCACACGCTAACGATTGCACCACAGGAGCCACTCAAAGCACTCTCTTGCTGACCACCGTACTTTTCACAATGCATGAGAATCTTAATCTCAGGGTTATAGGTCCGAGGCCCAAACCAACTCTCTGACTCACCTAGAAAACTACAATCCAGGGTCGAATGTCAGGTAAATCCCAAATTAGCTATTGCATGTACAGCCTGTCTAGCTCAGTCGGTAGAGCATGAGACTCTTAATCTCAGGGTCATGGGTTCGAACCCCACGTTGGGCATCCTTTTCTTCGGCAAATATCCAACTCACGTTACCAACTGCCATACACATCCTCTGAAGTGCGGGCTTGCTATCTCGAAGTGCGCTGTTCTTGGGTGCTGTGTCTTAACTGGTCAAATCTCCTATTTGGAAACATGATACTCTGGTTCGAATCCTAACATTGCATGTGACAATAATGACATATTCTTTGCTAATGTAGTTGAATGTGCTCCATTTCTGGACAAGAAATAGACAGGCACAAGGTAAAACAATTGCTGTCCTCCATGTGAGCCTCTTAATAACAACCTCGAAATCAATCTTCTGCGTACTGTCTTATAACTACCACACGCTAACCTATTGCACCACAGAAGCCACTCAAAGCACTCTCTTGCTGATCACCGTACTTTTCACAATGCATGAGAATCTTAATCTCAGGGTTATAGGTCCGAGGCCCAAACCAACTCTCTGACTCACCTAGAAAACTACAATCCAGGTTCGAATGTCAGGTAAATCCCAAATTAGCTATTGAATGTACAGCCTGGCTAGCTCAGTCGGTAGAGCATGAGACTCTTAATCTCAGGGTCGTGGGTTCGAGCCCCACGTTGGGCGTACTTTTCTTCTGCAAAAATCCAACTGACGTTACCAACTGCCATACACATCCTCTGAAGTGCGGGCTTGCTATCTCGAAGTGCGATGTTCTTGGGTGCTGTGTCTTAACTGGTCGAATTTCCTATTTGGAAACAAGATACTCTGGTTCGAATCCTAACATTGCATGTGACAATAATGACATATTCTTTGCTAATGCAGTTGAATGTGCTCCATTTCTGGACAAGAAATAGACAGGCACAGGGTAAAAAAATTGCTGTCCTCCATGTGAGCCTCTTAATAACAACCTCGAAATCAATCTTCTGCGTACTGTCTTATAACTACCACACGCTAACCGATTGCACTACAGGAGCCACTCAAAGCACTCTCTTGCTGATCACCGTACTTTTCACAATGCATGAGAATCTTAATCTCAGGGTTATAGGTCCGAGGCCCAAACCAACTCTCTGACTCACCTAGAAAACTACAATCCAGGTTCGAATGTCAGGTAAATCCCAAATTAGCTATTGCATGTACAGCCTGGCTAGCTCAGTCGGTAGAGCATGAGACTCTTAATCTCAGGGTCGTGGGTTGGAGCCCCACGTTGGGCGTCTTTTTCTTCGGCAAATATCCAACTCACGTTACCAACTACCATACACATCCTCTGAAGTGCGGGCTTGCTATCTCGAAGTGTGATGTTTATTGGGTGCTGTGGCTTAACTGGTCAAATCTCCTATTTGGAAACATGATACTCTGGTTCGAATCCTAACATTGCATGTGACAATAATGACATATTCTTTGCTAATGCAGTTGAATGTGCTCCATTTCTGGACAAGAAATAGACAGGCACAAGGTAAAACAATTGCTGTCCTCCATGTGAGCCTCTTAATAACAACCTCGAAATCAATCTTCTGCGTACTGTCTTATAACTACCACACGCTAACCGATTGCACTACAGGAGCCACTCAAAGCACTCTCTTGCTGATCACCGTACTTTTCACAATGCATGAGAATCTTAATCTCAGGGTTATAGGTCCGAGGCCCAAACCAACTCTCTGACTCACCTAGAAAACTACAATCCAGGTTCGAATGTCAGGTAAATCCCAAATTAGCTATTGCATGTACAGCCTGGCTAGCTCAGTCGGTAGAGCATGAGACTCTTAATCTCAGGGTCGTGGGTTCGAGCCCCACGTTGGGGGTCTTTTTCTTCGGCAAATATCCAACTCACGTTACCAACTACCATACACATCCTCTGAAGTGCGGGCTTGCTATCTCAAAGTGTGATGTTTATTGGGTGCTGTGGCTTAACTGGTCAAATCTCCTATTTGGAAACATGATACTCTGGTTCGAATCCTAACATTGCATGTGACAATAATGACATATTCTTTGTTAATGCAGTTGAATGTGCTCCATTTCTGGACAAGAAATAGACAGGCACAAGGTAAAACAATTGCTGTCCTCCATGTGAGCCTCTTAATAACAACCTCGAAATCAATCTTCTGCGTACTGTCTTATAACTACCACACGCTAACCGATTACACCACAGGAGCCACTCAAAGCACTCTCTTGCTGATCACCGTACTTTTCACAATGCATGAGAATCTTAATCTCAGGGTTATAGGTCCGAGGCCCAAACCAACTCTCTGACTCACCTAGAAAACTACAATCAAGGTTTGAATGTCAGGTAAATCCCAAGCTAGCAATTGCACATACAGCCTGGCTAGCTCAGTCGGTAGAGCATGAGACTCTTATTCTCAGGGTTGTGGGTTCGAGCCCCATGTTGGGCGTCCTTTTCTTAGGCAAATATCCAACTCACGTTACCAACTGCCATACACATCCTCTGAAGTGCGGGCTTGCTATCTCGAAGTGTGATGTTTATTGGGTAATGTGGCTTAACTGGTCAAACCTCCTATTTGGAAACAAGATACTCTGGTTTGAATCCTAACATTGCATGTGACAATAATGACGTATTCTTTGCTAATGCAGTTAAATGTGCTCCATTTCTGGACAAGAAATAGACAGGCACAGGGTAAAAAAATTGCTGTACTCCATGTGAGCCTTTTAATAACAACCTCGAAATCAATCTTCTGCGTACTGTCTTATAACTACCACACGCTAACCGATTGCACTACAGGAGCCACTCAAAGCACTCTCTTGCTGATCACCGTACTTTTCACAATGCATGAGAATCTTAATCTCAGGGTTATAGGTCCGAGGCCCAAACCAACTCTCTGACTCACCTAGAAAACTACAATCCAGGTTCGAATGTCAGGTAAATCCCAAATTAGCTATTGCATGTACAGCCTGGCTAGCTCAGTCGGTAGAGCATGAGACTCTTATTCTCAGGGTCGTGGGTTCGAGCCCCACGTTGGGCGTACTTTTCTTCTGCAAAAATCCAACTGACGTTACCAACTGCCATACACATCCTCTGAAGTGCGGGCTTGCTATCTCGAAGTGCGATGTTCTTGGGTGCTGTGTCTTAACTTGTCAAATCTCCTATTTGGAAACAAGATTTTCTGGTTCGAATCCTAACATTGCATGTGACAATAATGACGTATTCTTTGCTAATGCAGTTAAATGTGCTCCATTTCTGGACAAGAAATAGACGGGCACAGGGTAAAACAATTGCTGTCCTCCATGTGAGCCTCTTAATAACAACCTCGAAATCAATCTTCTGCGTACTGTCTTATAACTACCACACGCTAACGATTGCACCACAGGAGCCACTCAAAGCACTCTCTTGCTGACCACCGTACTTTTCACAATGCATGAGAATCTTAATCTCAGGGTTATAGGTCCGAGGCCCAAACCAACTCTCTGACTCACCTAGAAAACTACAATCCAGGGTCGAATGTCAGGTAAATCCCAAATTAGCTATTGCATGTACAGCCTGTCTAGCTCAGTCGGTAGAGCATGAGACTCTTAATCTCAGGGTCATGGGTTCGAACCCCACGTTGGGCATCCTTTTCTTCGGCAAATATCCAACTCACGTTACCAACTGCCATACACATCCTCTGAAGTGCGGGCTTGCTATCTCGAAGTGCGCTGTTCTTGGGTGCTGTGTCTTAACTGGTCAAATCTCCTATTTGGAAACATGATACTCTGGTTCGAATCCTAACATTGCATGTGACAATAATGACATATTCTTTGCTAATGTAGTTGAATGTGCTCCATTTCTGGACAAGAAATAGACAGGCACAAGGTAAAACAATTGCTGTCCTCCATGTGAGCCTCTTAATAACAACCTCGAAATCAATCTTCTGCGTACTGTCTTATAACTACCACACGCTAACCTATTGCACCACAGAAGCCACTCAAAGCACTCTCTTGCTGATCACCGTACTTTTCACAATGCATGAGAATCTTAATCTCAGGGTTATAGGTCCGAGGCCCAAACCAACTCTCTGACTCACCTAGAAAACTACAATCCAGGTTCGAATGTCAGGTAAATCCCAAATTAGCTATTGAATGTACAGCCTGGCTAGCTCAGTCGGTAGAGCATGAGACTCTTAATCTCAGGGTCGTGGGTTCGAGCCCCACGTTGGGCGTACTTTTCTTCTGCAAAAATCCAACTGACGTTACCAACTGCCATACACATCCTCTGAAGTGCGGGCTTGCTATCTCGAAGTGCGATGTTCTTGGGTGCTGTGTCTTAACTGGTCGAATTTCCTATTTGGAAACAAGATACTCTGGTTCGAATCCTAACATTGCATGTGACAATAATGACATATTCTTTGCTAATGCAGTTGAATGTGCTCCATTTCTGGACAAGAAATAGACAGGCACAGGGTAAAAAAATTGCTGTCCTCCATGTGAGCCTCTTAATAACAACCTCGAAATCAATCTTCTGCGTACTGTCTTATAACTACCACACGCTAACCGATTGCACTACAGGAGCCACTCAAAGCACTCTCTTGCTGATCACCGTACTTTTCACAATGCATGAGAATCTTAATCTCAGGGTTATAGGTCCGAGGCCCAAACCAACTCTCTGACTCACCTAGAAAACTACAATCCAGGTTCGAATGTCAGGTAAATCCCAAATTAGCTATTGCATGTACAGCCTGGCTAGCTCAGTCGGTAGAGCATGAGACTCTTAATCTCAGGGTCGTGGGTTGGAGCCCCACGTTGGGCGTCTTTTTCTTCGGCAAATATCCAACTCACGTTACCAACTACCATACACATCCTCTGAAGTGCGGGCTTGCTATCTCGAAGTGTGATGTTTATTGGGTGCTGTGGCTTAACTGGTCAAATCTCCTATTTGGAAACATGATACTCTGGTTCGAATCCTAACATTGCATGTGACAATAATGACATATTCTTTGCTAATGCAGTTGAATGTGCTCCATTTCTGGACAAGAAATAGACAGGCACAAGGTAAAACAATTGCTGTCCTCCATGTGAGCCTCTTAATAACAACCTCGAAATCAATCTTCTGCGTACTGTCTTATAACTACCACACGCTAACCGATTGCACTACAGGAGCCACTCAAAGCACTCTCTTGCTGATCACCGTACTTTTCACAATGCATGAGAATCTTAATCTCAGGGTTATAGGTCCGAGGCCCAAACCAACTCTCTGACTCACCTAGAAAACTACAATCCAGGTTCGAATGTCAGGTAAATCCCAAATTAGCTATTGCATGTACAGCCTGGCTAGCTCAGTCGGTAGAGCATGAGACTCTTAATCTCAGGGTCGTGGGTTCGAGCCCCACGTTGGGGGTCTTTTTCTTCGGCAAATATCCAACTCACGTTACCAACTACCATACACATCCTCTGAAGTGCGGGCTTGCTATCTCAAAGTGTGATGTTTATTGGGTGCTGTGGCTTAACTAGTCAAATCTCCTATTTGGAAACATGATACTCTGGTTCGAATCCTAACATTGCATGTGACAATAATGACATATTCTTTGTTAATGCAGTTGAATGTGCTCCATTTCTGGACAAGAAATAGACAGGCACAAGGTAAAACAATTGCTGTCCTCCATGTGAGCCTCTTAATAACAACCTCGAAATCAATCTTCTGCGTACTGTCTTATAACTACCACACGCTAACCGATTACACCACAGGAGCCACTCAAAGCACTCTCTTGCTGATCACCGTACTTTTCACAATGCATGAGAATCTTAATCTCAGGGTTATAGGTCCGAGGCCCAAACCAACTCTCTGACTCACCTAGAAAACTACAATCAAGGTTTGAATGTCAGGTAAATCCCAAGCTAGCAATTGCACATACAGCCTGGCTAGCTCAGTCGGTAGAGCATGAGACTCTTATTCTCAGGGTTGTGGGTTCGAGCCCCATGTTGGGCGTCCTTTTCTTAGGCAAATATCCAACTCACGTTACCAACTGCCATACACATCCTCTGAAGTGCGGGCTTGCTATCTCGAAGTGTGATGTTTATTGGGTAATGTGGCTTAACTGGTCAAACCTCCTATTTGGAAACAAGATACTCTGGTTTGAATCCTAACATTGCATGTGACAATAATGACGTATTCTTTGCTAATGCAGTTAAATGTGCTCCATTTCTGGACAAGAAATAGACAGGCACAGGGTAAAAAAATTGCTGTACTCCATGTGAGCCTTTTAATAACAACCTCGAAATCAATCTTCTGCGTACTGTCTTATAACTACCACACGCTAACCGATTGCACTACAGGAGCCACTCAAAGCACTCTCTTGCTGATCACCGTACTTTTCACAATGCATGAGAATCTTAATCTCAGGGTTATAGGTCCGAGGCCCAAACCAACTCTCTGACTCACCTAGAAAACTACAATCCAGGTTCGAATGTCAGGTAAATCCCAAATTAGCTATTGCATGTACAGCCTGGCTAGCTCAGTCGGTAGAGCATGAGACTCTTATTCTCAGGGTCGTGGGTTCGAGCCCCACGTTGGGCGTACTTTTCTTCTGCAAAAATCCAACTGACGTTACCAACTGCCATACACATCCTCTGAAGTGCGGGCTTGCTATCTCGAAGTGCGATGTTCTTGGGTGCTGTGTCTTAACTTGTCAAATCTCCTATTTGGAAACAAGATTTTCTGGTTCGAATCCTAACATTGCATGTGACAATAATGACGTATTCTTTGCTAATGCAGTTAAATGTGCTCCATTTCTGGACAAGAAATAGACGGGCACAGGGTAAAACAATTGCTGTCCTCCATGTGAGCCTCTTAATAACAACCTCGAAATCAATCTTCTGCGTACTGTCTTATAACTACCACACGCTAACGATTGCACCACAGGAGCCACTCAAAGCACTCTCTTGCTGACCACCGTACTTTTCACAATGCATGAGAATCTTAATCTCAGGGTTATAGGTCCGAGGCCCAAACCAACTCTCTGACTCACCTAGAAAACTACAATCCAGGGTCGAATGTCAGGTAAATCCCAAATTAGCTATTGCATGTACAGCCTGTCTAGCTCAGTCGGTAGAGCATGAGACTCTTAATCTCAGGGTCATGGGTTCGAACCCCACGTTGGGCATCCTTTTCTTCGGCAAATATCCAACTCACGTTACCAACTGCCATACACATCCTCTGAAGTGCGGGCTTGCTATCTCGAAGTGCGCTGTTCTTGGGTGCTGTGTCTTAACTGGTCAAATCTCCTATTTGGAAACATGATACTCTGGTTCGAATCCTAACATTGCATGTGACAATAATGACATATTCTTTGCTAATGTAGTTGAATGTGCTCCATTTCTGGACAAGAAATAGACAGGCACAAGGTAAAACAATTGCTGTCCTCCATGTGAGCCTCTTAATAACAACCTCGAAATCAATCTTCTGCGTACTGTCTTATAACTACCACACGCTAACCTATTGCACCACAGAAGCCACTCAAAGCACTCTCTTGCTGATCACCGTACTTTTCACAATGCATGAGAATCTTAATCTCAGGGTTATAGGTCCGAGGCCCAAACCAACTCTCTGACTCACCTAGAAAACTACAATCCAGGTTCGAATGTCAGGTAAATCCCAAATTAGCTATTGAATGTACAGCCTGGCTAGCTCAGTCGGTAGAGCATGAGACTCTTAATCTCAGGGTCGTGGGTTCGAGCCCCACGTTGGGTGTACTTTTCTTCTGCAAAAATCCAACTGACGTTACCAACTGCCATACACATCCTCTGAAGTGCGGGCTTGCTATCTCGAAGTGCGATGTTCTTGGGTGCTGTGTCTTAACTGGTCGAATTTCCTATTTGGAAACAAGATACTCTGGTTCGAATCCTAACATTGCATGTGACAATAATGACATATTCTTTGCTAATGCAGTTGAATGTGCTCCATTTCTGGACAAGAAATAGACAGGCACAGGGTAAAAAAATTGCTGTCCTCCATGTGAGCCTCTTAATAACAACCTCGAAATCAATCTTCTGCGTACTGTCTTATAACTACCACACGCTAACCGATTGCACTACAGGAGCCACTCAAAGCACTCTCTTGCTGATCACCGTACTTTTCACAATGCATGAGAATCTTAATCTCAGGGTTATAGGTCCGAGGCCCAAACCAACTCTCTGACTCACCTAGAAAACTACAATCCAGGTTCGAATGTCAGGTAAATCCCAAATTAGCTATTGCATGTACAGCCTGGCTAGCTCAGTCGGTAGAGCATGAGACTCTTAATCTCAGGGTCGTGGGTTGGAGCCCCACGTTGGGCGTCTTTTTCTTCGGCAAATATCCAACTCACGTTACCAACTACCATACACATCCTCTGAAGTGCGGGCTTGCTATCTCGAAGTGTGATGTTTATTGGGTGCTGTGGCTTAACTGGTCAAATCTCCTATTTGGAAACATGATACTCTGGTTCGAATCCTAACATTGCATGTGACAATAATGACATATTCTTTGCTAATGCAGTTGAATGTGCTCCATTTCTGGACAAGAAATAGACAGGCACAAGGTAAAACAATTGCTGTCCTCCATGTGAGCCTCTTAATAACAACCTCGAAATCAATCTTCTGCGTACTGTCTTATAACTACCACACGCTAACCGATTGCACTACAGGAGCCACTCAAAGCACTCTCTTGCTGATCACCGTACTTTTCACAATGCATGAGAATCTTAATCTCAGGGTTATAGGTCCGAGGCCCAAACCAACTCTCTGACTCACCTAGAAAACTACAATCCAGGTTCGAATGTCAGGTAAATCCCAAATTAGCTATTGCATGTACAGCCTGGCTAGCTCAGTCGGTAGAGCATGAGACTCTTAATCTCAGGGTCGTGGGTTCGAGCCCCACGTTGGGGGTCTTTTTCTTCGGCAAATATCCAACTCACGTTACCAACTACCATACACATCCTCTGAAGTGCGGGCTTGCTATCTCAAAGTGTGATGTTTATTGGGTGCTGTGGCTTAACTAGTCAAATCTCCTATTTGGAAACATGATACTCTGGTTCGAATCCTAACATTGCATGTGACAATAATGACATATTCTTTGTTAATGCAGTTGAATGTGCTCCATTTCTGGACAAGAAATAGACAGGCACAAGGTAAAACAATTGCTGTCCTCCATGTGAGCCTCTTAATAACAACCTCGAAATCAATCTTCTGCGTACTGTCTTATAACTACCACACGCTAACCGATTACACCACAGGAGCCACTCAAAGCACTCTCTTGCTGATCACCGTACTTTTCACAATGCATGAGAATCTTAATCTCAGGGTTATAGGTCCGAGGCCCAAACCAACTCTCTGACTCACCTAGAAAACTACAATCAAGGTTTGAATGTCAGGTAAATCCCAAGCTAGCAATTGCACATACAGCCTGGCTAGCTCAGTCGGTAGAGCATGAGACTCTTATTCTCAGGGTTGTGGGTTCGAGCCCCATGTTGGGCGTCCTTTTCTTAGGCAAATATCCAACTCACGTTACCAACTGCCATACACATCCTCTGAAGTGCGGGCTTGCTATCTCGAAGTGTGATGTTTATTGGGTAATGTGGCTTAACTGGTCAAACCTCCTATTTGGAAACAAGATACTCTGGTTTGAATCCTAACATTGCATGTGACAATAATGACGTATTCTTTGCTAATGCAGTTAAATGTGCTCCATTTCTGGACAAGAAATAGACAGGCACAGGGTAAAAAAATTGCTGTACTCCATGTGAGCCTTTTAATAACAACCTCGAAATCAATCTTCTGCGTACTGTCTTATAACTACCACACGCTAACCGATTGCACTACAGGAGCCACTCAAAGCACTCTCTTGCTGATCACCGTACTTTTCACAATGCATGAGAATCTTAATCTCAGGGTTATAGGTCCGAGGCCCAAACCAACTCTCTGACTCACCTAGAAAACTACAATCCAGGTTCGAATGTCAGGTAAATCCCAAATTAGCTATTGCATGTACAGCCTGGCTAGCTCAGTCGGTAGAGCATGAGACTCTTATTCTCAGGGTCGTGGGTTCGAGCCCCACGTTGGGCGTACTTTTCTTCTGCAAAAATCCAACTGACGTTACCAACTGCCATACACATCCTCTGAAGTGCGGGCTTGCTATCTCGAAGTGCGATGTTCTTGGGTGCTGTGTCTTAACTTGTCAAATCTCCTATTTGGAAACAAGATTTTCTGGTTCGAATCCTAACATTGCATGTGACAATAATGACGTATTCTTTGCTAATGCAGTTAAATGTGCTCCATTTCTGGACAAGAAATAGACGGGCACAGGGTAAAACAATTGCTGTCCTCCATGTGAGCCTCTTAATAACAACCTCGAAATCAATCTTCTGCGTACTGTCTTATAACTACCACACGCTAACGATTGCACCACAGGAGCCACTCAAAGCACTCTCTTGCTGACCACCGTACTTTTCACAATGCATGAGAATCTTAATCTCAGGGTTATAGGTCCGAGGCCCAAACCAACTCTCTGACTCACCTAGAAAACTACAATCCAGGGTCGAATGTCAGGTAAATCCCAAATTAGCTATTGCATGTACAGCCTGTCTAGCTCAGTCGGTAGAGCATGAGACTCTTAATCTCAGGGTCATGGGTTCGAACCCCACGTTGGGCATCCTTTTCTTCGGCAAATATCCAACTCACGTTACCAACTGCCATACACATCCTCTGAAGTGCGGGCTTGCTATCTCGAAGTGCGCTGTTCTTGGGTGCTGTGTCTTAACTGGTCAAATCTCCTATTTGGAAACATGATACTCTGGTTCGAATCCTAACATTGCATGTGACAATAATGACATATTCTTTGCTAATGTAGTTGAATGTGCTCCATTTCTGGACAAGAAATAGACAGGCACAAGGTAAAACAATTGCTGTCCTCCATGTGAGCCTCTTAATAACAACCTCGAAATCAATCTTCTGCGTACTGTCTTATAACTACCACACGCTAACCTATTGCACCACAGAAGCCACTCAAAGCACTCTCTTGCTGATCACCGTACTTTTCACAATGCATGAGAATCTTAATCTCAGGGTTATAGGTCCGAGGCCCAAACCAACTCTCTGACTCACCTAGAAAACTACAATCCAGGTTCGAATGTCAGGTAAATCCCAAATTAGCTATTGAATGTACAGCCTGGCTAGCTCAGTCGGTAGAGCATGAGACTCTTAATCTCAGGGTCGTGGGTTCGAGCCCCACGTTGGGTGTACTTTTCTTCTGC
This sequence comes from Coregonus lavaretus, assembly GCF_964263955.1. Lineage (NCBI taxonomy): Eukaryota > Metazoa > Chordata > Actinopteri > Salmoniformes > Salmonidae > Coregonus > Coregonus lavaretus. The sequence goes on from NC_140002.1 coordinate 51,526,507, forward strand.
AAAAATCCAACTGACGTTACCAACTGCCATACACATCCTCTGAAGTGCGGGCTTGCTATCTCGAAGTGCGATGTTCTTGGGTGCTGTGTCTTAACTGGTCGAATTTCCTATTTGGAAACAAGATACTCTGGTTCGAATCCTAACATTGCATGTGACAATAATGACATATTCTTTGCTAATGCAGTTGAATGTGCTCCATTTCTGGACAAGAAATAGACAGGCACAGGGTAAAAAAATTGCTGTCCTCCATGTGAGCCTCTTAATAACAACCTCGAAATCAATCTTCTGCGTACTGTCTTATAACTACCACACGCTAACCGATTGCACTACAGGAGCCACTCAAAGCACTCTCTTGCTGATCACCGTACTTTTCACAATGCATGAGAATCTTAATCTCAGGGTTATAGGTCCGAGGCCCAAACCAACTCTCTGACTCACCTAGAAAACTACAATCCAGGTTCGAATGTCAGGTAAATCCCAAATTAGCTATTGCATGTACAGCCTGGCTAGCTCAGTCGGTAGAGCATGAGACTCTTAATCTCAGGGTCGTGGGTTGGAGCCCCACGTTGGGCGTCTTTTTCTTCGGCAAATATCCAACTCACGTTACCAACTACCATACACATCCTCTGAAGTGCGGGCTTGCTATCTCGAAGTGTGATGTTTATTGGGTGCTGTGGCTTAACTGGTCAAATCTCCTATTTGGAAACATGATACTCTGGTTCGAATCCTAACATTGCATGTGACAATAATGACATATTCTTTGCTAATGCAGTTGAATGTGCTCCATTTCTGGACAAGAAATAGACAGGCACAAGGTAAAACAATTGCTGTCCTCCATGTGAGCCTCTTAATAACAACCTCGAAATCAATCTTCTGCGTACTGTCTTATAACTACCACACGCTAACCGATTGCACTACAGGAGCCACTCAAAGCACTCTCTTGCTGATCACCGTACTTTTCACAATGCATGAGAATCTTAATCTCAGGGTTATAGGTCCGAGGCCCAAACCAACTCTCTGACTCACCTAGAAAACTACAATCCAGGTTCGAATGTCAGGTAAATCCCAAATTAGCTATTGCATGTACAGCCTGGCTAGCTCAGTCGGTAGAGCATGAGACTCTTAATCTCAGGGTCGTGGGTTCGAGCCCCACGTTGGGGGTCTTTTTCTTCGGCAAATATCCAACTCACGTTACCAACTACCATACACATCCTCTGAAGTGCGGGCTTGCTATCTCAAAGTGTGATGTTTATTGGGTGCTGTGGCTTAACTAGTCAAATCTCCTATTTGGAAACATGATACTCTGGTTCGAATCCTAACATTGCATGTGACAATAATGACATATTCTTTGTTAATGCAGTTGAATGTGCTCCATTTCTGGACAAGAAATAGACAGGCACAAGGTAAAACAATTGCTGTCCTCCATGTGAGCCTCTTAATAACAACCTCGAAATCAATCTTCTGCGTACTGTCTTATAACTACCACACGCTAACCGATTACACCACAGGAGCCACTCAAAGCACTCTCTTGCTGATCACCGTACTTTTCACAATGCATGAGAATCTTAATCTCAGGGTTATAGGTCCGAGGCCCAAACCAACTCTCTGACTCACCTAGAAAACTACAATCAAGGTTTGAATGTCAGGTAAATCCCAAGCTAGCAATTGCACATACAGCCTGGCTAGCTCAGTCGGTAGAGCATGAGACTCTTATTCTCAGGGTTGTGGGTTCGAGCCCCATGTTGGGCGTCCTTTTCTTAGGCAAATATCCAACTCACGTTACCAACTGCCATACACATCCTCTGAAGTGCGGGCTTGCTATCTCGAAGTGTGATGTTTATTGGGTAATGTGGCTTAACTGGTCAAACCTCCTATTTGGAAACAAGATACTCTGGTTTGAATCCTAACATTGCATGTGACAATAATGACGTATTCTTTGCTAATGCAGTTAAATGTGCTCCATTTCTGGACAAGAAATAGACAGGCACAGGGTAAAAAAATTGCTGTACTCCATGTGAGCCTTTTAATAACAACCTCGAAATCAATCTTCTGCGTACTGTCTTATAACTACCACACGCTAACCGATTGCACTACAGGAGCCACTCAAAGCACTCTCTTGCTGATCACCGTACTTTTCACAATGCATGAGAATCTTAATCTCAGGGTTATAGGTCCGAGGCCCAAACCAACTCTCTGACTCACCTAGAAAACTACAATCCAGGTTCGAATGTCAGGTAAATCCCAAATTAGCTATTGCATGTACAGCCTGGCTAGCTCAGTCGGTAGAGCATGAGACTCTTATTCTCAGGGTCGTGGGTTCGAGCCCCACGTTGGGCGTACTTTTCTTCTGCAAAAATCCAACTGACGTTACCAACTGCCATACACATCCTCTGAAGTGCGGGCTTGCTATCTCGAAGTGCGATGTTCTTGGGTGCTGTGTCTTAACTTGTCAAATCTCCTATTTGGAAACAAGATTTTCTGGTTCGAATCCTAACATTGCATGTGACAATAATGACGTATTCTTTGCTAATGCAGTTAAATGTGCTCCATTTCTGGACAAGAAATAGACGGGCACAGGGTAAAACAATTGCTGTCCTCCATGTGAGCCTCTTAATAACAACCTCGAAATCAATCTTCTGCGTACTGTCTTATAACTACCACACGCTAACGATTGCACCACAGGAGCCACTCAAAGCACTCTCTTGCTGACCACCGTACTTTTCACAATGCATGAGAATCTTAATCTCAGGGTTATAGGTCCGAGGCCCAAACCAACTCTCTGACTCACCTAGAAAACTACAATCCAGGGTCGAATGTCAGGTAAATCCCAAATTAGCTATTGCATGTACAGCCTGTCTAGCTCAGTCGGTAGAGCATGAGACTCTTAATCTCAGGGTCATGGGTTCGAACCCCACGTTGGGCATCCTTTTCTTCGGCAAATATCCAACTCACGTTACCAACTGCCATACACATCCTCTGAAGTGCGGGCTTGCTATCTCGAAGTGCGCTGTTCTTGGGTGCTGTGTCTTAACTGGTCAAATCTCCTATTTGGAAACATGATACTCTGGTTCGAATCCTAACATTGCATGTGACAATAATGACATATTCTTTGCTAATGTAGTTGAATGTGCTCCATTTCTGGACAAGAAATAGACAGGCACAAGGTAAAACAATTGCTGTCCTCCATGTGAGCCTCTTAATAACAACCTCGAAATCAATCTTCTGCGTACTGTCTTATAACTACCACACGCTAACCTATTGCACCACAGAAGCCACTCAAAGCACTCTCTTGCTGATCACCGTACTTTTCACAATGCATGAGAATCTTAATCTCAGGGTTATAGGTCCGAGGCCCAAACCAACTCTCTGACTCACCTAGAAAACTACAATCCAGGTTCGAATGTCAGGTAAATCCCAAATTAGCTATTGAATGTACAGCCTGGCTAGCTCAGTCGGTAGAGCATGAGACTCTTAATCTCAGGGTCGTGGGTTCGAGCCCCACGTTGGGTGTACTTTTCTTCTGCAAAAATCCAACTGACGTTACCAACTGCCATACACATCCTCTGAAGTGCGGGCTTGCTATCTCGAAGTGCGATGTTCTTGGGTGCTGTGTCTTAACTGGTCGAATTTCCTATTTGGAAACAAGATACTCTGGTTCGAATCCTAACATTGCATGTGACAATAATGACATATTCTTTGCTAATGCAGTTGAATGTGCTCCATTTCTGGACAAGAAATAGACAGGCACAGGGTAAAAAAATTGCTGTCCTCCATGTGAGCCTCTTAATAACAACCTCGAAATCAATCTTCTGCGTACTGTCTTATAACTACCACACGCTAACCGATTGCACTACAGGAGCCACTCAAAGCACTCTCTTGCTGATCACCGTACTTTTCACAATGCATGAGAATCTTAATCTCAGGGTTATAGGTCCGAGGCCCAAACCAACTCTCTGACTCACCTAGAAAACTACAATCCAGGTTCGAATGTCAGGTAAATCCCAAATTAGCTATTGCATGTACAGCCTGGCTAGCTCAGTCGGTAGAGCATGAGACTCTTAATCTCAGGGTCGTGGGTTGGAGCCCCACGTTGGGCGTCTTTTTCTTCGGCAAATATCCAACTCACGTTACCAACTACCATACACATCCTCTGAAGTGCGGGCTTGCTATCTCGAAGTGTGATGTTTATTGGGTGCTGTGGCTTAACTGGTCAAATCTCCTATTTGGAAACATGATACTCTGGTTCGAATCCTAACATTGCATGTGACAATAATGACATATTCTTTGCTAATGCAGTTGAATGTGCTCCATTTCTGGACAAGAAATAGACAGGCACAAGGTAAAACAATTGCTGTCCTCCATGTGAGCCTCTTAATAACAACCTCGAAATCAATCTTCTGCGTACTGTCTTATAACTACCACACGCTAACCGATTGCACTACAGGAGCCACTCAAAGCACTCTCTTGCTGATCACCGTACTTTTCACAATGCATGAGAATCTTAATCTCAGGGTTATAGGTCCGAGGCCCAAACCAACTCTCTGACTCACCTAGAAAACTACAATCCAGGTTCGAATGTCAGGTAAATCCCAAATTAGCTATTGCATGTACAGCCTGGCTAGCTCAGTCGGTAGAGCATGAGACTCTTAATCTCAGGGTCGTGGGTTCGAGCCCCACGTTGGGGGTCTTT